>NW_024540608.1:0-30016 GCF_016647625.1 Suillus subalutaceus | reverse complement strand
GTCTCCTGGCACATCATTTCCCTCAGAAGCACCACTGTTCAGCTCATTCTATATAGCCTTTTTGACAAGGCCTATACAACATATCTTCATCCCTTCAAATGAGCCCAATCAGCAGCCATTTTTATTCGACCGTCTATGTGTTACCACTGTCACTCGCTGCAGTTCCTTGCTTGTTTTCTGTCCTGTTGTTTTTTTTCCTGCCTGTTTTTGCGCGTCATCCACATTTTTTTCTCCATCATACCGCAATCTTAATGTTTTTGTCGCTTATATCACCCTTTTATCACCCTTTCATCACCCTTAATCCTGTTTTCATGACCTTCTTAATCACCCCTTAACCATTGCTTTGAGTCATTGCAATCTATGTGTTTCATTTTGGAAATTTTCAAGTGCATTTAAGAAACAGTTAAGTCAAAAATCAAGAATTTGGATCTAATTATCTTAAGAAGTCATCTTAGCACATTCAAACTTGATTGATTCTTGAATCGCTCTCAACCTTGTTTAAGTCAGTTTAAGAAAAGATTAAGTCATGTGCACTTTTCCTGATGTATGTAGCCGCATCAAGATAATCTAACAATCAACGAGCTCCCGTGTGAAGAAGTTGAAATAATGTGTTCCACCTAGCTAACATCGTTGGACAGCTCCTAATGTTCTCGTGGATGAATTTCATGAGTTTCATATACATAGTGTGAAAACTGGCGTAAGTGAAATTGATTTGTTTGAATATACCAGTTGCAAACTCCAGCAAACTGCAACATGCAGCTGTTGCAGACATTGCCATGATATTGTTGAGGCTCATGTCCAAGTGAATGAACTTATTGTAACCATCACAAAAGCATGCACGGCTTGTGATCTGAATAACCGCTTTGTGCTCGGATGGGTATGGACCTCTCGACCATCCTCAAGCTGTTAACTGTCTTATTAGTATTATACTCTGAATGGTAGCACTCGCAAAAGATAGTACTCTTACTAGACCACAAAAATGTAGTTAATGCTATTGTTTCCAGTAAGGAAATCAACGGTTGACTTGTTATGATTGACCTGGACTAATGGGTAAGTCCAGATCGTCAATTGAAGCTCGTAAAGATTCTCAACAAGGTCTTGTGTGCACTCCTTGAAGCGGTTTAGTATCGTTGACATCAGCGTGATGATGTTCTTGTAGAGCGCAGATATGTTTTTGCCGACCCATAGTTTAATTAAGTGATCTAGTCGTCATGTATCAGCATTTACTATTGATCTCATATAATAGCAACTGAGTATACTCACCTTGAACGATGATGGATGAGCATGCATCACTAAGTGCAGTAGTTGCTACACTTAAGTGACTGGAGGAGTCATGGAGCCTGCATGTATTCAGTGTTTAGTGATAATGGACTCCTTCACATCCTTTACGACAATTTTCATGCACACTTTGTCAATCACAGGCACTATGGTGGTACCCAAGCACCCTTCGCCTTGCCAGTGACCTGTAATGGGCCACAGTAACAGTTGATGCAGAGGATTGAAGGATACTAGTAGTGGACTGGGGGGTGCTACTAGTAGCAGCATTCAGTGTGTGTCTCTAAATCTGCTGCAAGTGACTCCCTCATGGATCTAATAGGAGGGAGCTGGTACCCCTGAGTAGATGATTTTTGGATCCCTGTCATTTCATCTCTCTGAATGTATAATTAAGTGCAACTTGAAAGATGTAAACATAAGACATACATATACAACACCATCAGTATACTCTTGGCGTGATTTTTTTGCACCACAAAGAGGCATATATGTATACACCATATGATACCAAGATGCAGTGTCACCTGAAGGTGCAAATGATTGATGGACTCGATCAGGTCCTGCAGTACAAGGGGCTTCCCCAGTGAAAAGTGATGGTCTTGGTAAAGGCTCCCACCCTCAGGCTGATACTACTAGTGGTATTGAGCTGTAGCCATTGTGCAAGAAAACAGGGGGAGGATTGATGTGAGGAGGCAATTCAGGTGTGTTCATTGACTCTGGTATCTCTGACACACAGCTGAGTTTATCTGCTGATGAGTGTCCCTGTGATATTCAGTCCTGCTTGTCAAATGATAGGCACATCCTGTCATGTTGCCATGAGCCAGAGTACCAACAGAGCCAAGGCACTCACCTGCAAAACTCTTCATCTAGAGGGCACAGTCCAGCTTGAGGGCATTGTGGTCAAGAGCAGAAATGACAATCAATTGATAATCAGTTCAGTACTGTGTCCATAATAGTAATCTTCTTAAGGCAAAAAACAAAGTTCACGAAGTGCTACATTCAAGGTAATCATAGTTCAAGCTGTACAGACAACAAAAAACAAATACATCAATACACATAGTCGAAAGTTGAAACAAACATGTTTGCAGCACCACCTTACAGTCATCTAATGAGTCTTCCCATCACACTTGCTATCTTGTGCTCTGCCTGTGGAGTGGGGGGAGTTTTGTGCGGAAATAAGGGTGGTAGCTGGACTGTGAAATCCACCTTGAATGGTGTTGCCCAGGCTCCCACCTTTTCATAGGTGAACTGGCTCGATTAGCATGTGAAAAGTCATGGTGCCAAGAGAAAGAGACAGATGCTGCCAGAATCTCATTTGAGTCTTTGCTGATATTTGGGATGACATATGAGTACCTTGGGGCGATGAGGGACAAAGGCTACTGGGTGGGGAAGAGCTTTGGGGGCTATCATGGTAGATGCAAGTGAAAGCTTCAGCATAATCAGCCTTTGGGAAAAGCGGACTAGATTTTTGGCTATGCAGTGTGTTAGAAATTCCTAATCTAGCTTTCAATGCATTACAAAGCATGAAAATTTTAAATACAAACTGCTGCTTGAATAGAGTTTATAATAGAGTGTGTCTTGTAATGGGCATTGCAATGACTGTTTGCAATGCCAATTGTAAATGGTAATTGAAATGGGTGTTCAAATCAATATTAGTCATTGTAATGGCTGTTTATACAGCAATCAGTTGTAATGATGCCCCCATGTTCCACTTCTTGGAATACTGACCTTATCTTACAAGCCCCTTTTTCTATCACCTTGCTACATTGCTATCTTATCTTTAGCTTATGCTTATCAGGTCCTGTTATGTTTGTTTGTTAGTTTACAATATCTTATCCAGTTTGTATTGATGCTTACATGTCTATTATATAGTCTGTACTTGGCATGTTTTGAACGCTCGACTGTGTAGTAGTTATTAGTTTAAGCTTAAGGTCACATGATACTTAGGACTCTTACACAACAAAACTGTTAGGCTAAAGGGTCTTTTTATATAGGGTAACTTAATTCTATTTGAACCATTGTTTTTTGGCTACCTATAAGACAATATCAAGTATCACTAATAAGACTTGGTGCGCACGAAAGGTGAATCAAAGCTAGAATTAACATTACAAATGAAATGAAATAAGATTAGTATATCTACTAATAGTATCCTAAGCAGCACGATTACTGCGTCGAACACCTGTAGCTGCAGGCTCTTTGCCCTGGCCCTTCCTCTTCCTCTCCCTTGAGCTGGTGGCCGTTCCACATCTGCATCCTGTACTACAACTGTATTAGTAGCTGCTGGAACTGCTGCATCAGCATGAACAGTAGCTCGGAAAGTGGCACTGAGAGTGGAGGTGGTACTAAGAGATGAAACAGTGCTGAGAGCAGCAGGAGGCTGTGCCACCTCGACAGTATTGGACTGAAAGGCAGTGGTACCCTGGACTGCAGAAGACGGAGTAGGTTCAGATATGTCTGACTCATTGCTATCAATATTGATTACATGAATGACTTCACTGGAGTGATCTTCTTGAGTGGCTGCAAAAGCAGAAGATTTCACAGAGCCAAAAATTTCTCAGTTGATGTTTTGCACAATGGTCTGGATGTGGTGGCTATCCCACTTGGTGAGCAAGAGTTTCTTGTAGTGAAAGAACAGGTCCTTGTAATTAATGCGGAGGACTTTCCTGTGCCCGACTTCTGAAATTCAGTATCGGGTGATAGCAAAAAGATTGCCTGCAATAGTATTGACTGAGGGAGAACATGTGACATAGCATAGATAATAACTTACAATGCAGCACACACACAATAGATCCTGGTGTAACGTGTTCAAGGTTCCACTACTGGGCATTGGTCTCTGGTCCACCAGTGGTCTTTGGGTGAAGTGAAATAACACCGCAAAGTGCAGCCTTCAGAATCTATCAGAGATACATCAATGTCACAAATAACACACCCATTGACCGAAAAAAAAACCCATACCTTAGCCAAAGTTCCCAGTTTCCGATCACAGTCTTCAAGGTAGGGTCCTCTTGCATTCCAAGGAACAGGATCGGGGAAATGTCTTGTACTTCGGATTCGTCGCTGACACTCCAAGCATTTTCTGTATTTCTGTGACGTCGGCTCTGCAGTACTGGGTATTGCTGAAGTATACTCCTGGAAGGTTGAATATATTGCCCGCAACGCTACATAGTTTGTTCATTTCCGATGAGCGAGCCTCGTAAACGGACTTCATTACCTGGAGGATGATTGTTAGTTCAACAATTAGTATTGAAACATGTGATACATACGAGATCACTGAAAGTATGAACTTTCCATGATGCCATGTAAGCGATCAGGAAAGTGCTGAAATAGTTCATCTAAAAATGCTGATTCCTGGGTCATTGCCGTCAAGTACTGGTCTTGGCTGTTGAATGGAGTTGGATTTCGGGATGTTGTTTGCTGAAAAGGTTGGTGTTAGGGAACATTTCAACAGTCATGCCGTATTTACAGGCATAAAGTGTTATTGTTTGCTCGTGGGCCAGGAGTTCGTCGGAAGCTTCTGTGCAATGTTTGCATTTGGGCTTCTTGGCAACGAGAACCTTGTTCTCCTCACAAAGAGTGCGATTTTCCTCAATGAGCTTCTGAACCTGGATTTGCAGCACCTGAGTGCCTAGAGTAAGAGGAGAGTTCGATAGGTACATTGAGTGACATCTAAACTTACATCCATGAAGTCTCCCTTTGAGGCATTTGGTCCCAGAATTGCAACAGATTCAACGATAAGCTCTGCGTCCCATTCATCATCTGAGTCAGATGCATTTTGAGAGAAATGAGACATGGTCCAGGTGCTAAATAGATACAAGGAGATGAGAAAATGGTCAGCATGACAGCACCATATATAAGGTAAATTATTGTGCCTTGTGCTTGATGCAACCAAAGTTGTAGCATTGTATCAGCAGTGTCAAGAAAAACATGCCTATGCTCTGACTATCAGTGTGAAAAAACACAACCTGACTAGGCACCTGTTAAAGTACTCAGCCAGTATATGTCTAAGCTCTGCCTATGCTGCTATCCTTGCAAACAATAAAGCAAGAATGTCCAACCCAAGGGAAAAAGCTACTAAGGAAAACTCAAGATTGAAAGACCCAAAAGAGCGCTAAAGCGCAGGAATAGTGCATCGCAAGATAGAGCGCTAACACGTGGGAAAGAGTGGAAGTCAAGAAAGCAGACACTGAGTTAAAGGAGAGTAATGGATAGCGAGTGAGATCAAAGGTATTGATTGCAAGGGTAAGGAAAGTCAAATAGGGGCCATAGAGCGCAACTAAAGGGTGACTACTTCTGAGTAAAACCTAAAACCTAAGGAGATAAGGAGAAAGGAGAAGGAAATACAGTTGAAGGGAAGTAATGTCGAAGTAGTCACCATAGGCTTCTTATACTAGTAAACTATGCCATCTCGGACTCGGAAGGGATAGGATATACATGTAATAAGACTGTAGCACTTTTTACAAACTCAAGGCAAGGCAAATTACATACCAATGAGGTAGGATGGACAATGGATGGATTCTGATGTTTCGGGTGAAATCCTAGAGCATGAGAACAGTGCGCTGGATAAGCGCTAAGCGTGGGAACAAGCGCTAGATAGAGCGGACATGCACTAATGCGCCTATAGACACATTGCTGGTAGTTCTGATAGTGCTATAAGCGTGGGAATAGCGTCGGATAAGTCATGGGAGCATGAATAGTGCTGCAGGAATGTGCACGCATAGTGCAGGAAAGTGCAGGAAAGTGTGGGAATAGCGTTGGACAAGGGTTATGGCTGAGACAAGTGAAGACTGCTGATAGGGGAGTAGTGAATAATATGAGAGATAACTTTGGTCCACCTATTGAAGGCTTATGCAGGTATACATGCCTAGCGCCAATATGATTGTCACATCGGTTCGAAGGAGGGCATGATAGCCTGGAGGTGACCGTTGATGATACAACAAATGAAATCAGCACTGTGAAGTAATAATCAGCATGTAATATCTAAATCATAGGCTGGAATATTACATTTTGAGCTCCTAGTTGACGGGATATCATCAGGATCTAGTGCAAGAGTAGGATAGCCTGCCATGATGCTCAGAATGAGGTAGGCGAGACATTGTTTGAGCGGGCTCACCTGAAGTGGAATATCTTAGACTGTAGATTCCGCAGCCAGCACAAGATTGCCAAGAGCCTCATGGAGCCAGCCATTAGATCAGAACAAATGCAGTGCCAGCTCTTCAAGAATGTCAGTCTGAATCACCAATGAGACAACTCACCTTGAGATCCTTGACTTCCTCAGAATCATTTTCATCATCTTCACTCTGTTCTGATGATTCATCAGCGTCTTCATCATCGACATTGACATCCATACAGTCGTCAGTCCAATGACAACCACATTGTCTCTGCTCCTCTTCCTCATGCTCATGATGATCACCCTCAAGCCATCGCATCACTTTCACTTCCAATACGCCCTCGACCCTCCACTCACATGTGCCCTCTACCCAGGTGAACCCATCAACAACTGTTGACAAGGAAACCACACAGCTATGGGAGTGGCCATCCTCTTCGTCATCTTCATCTTCAATAATCCCATCGGTGAGTTGACCACCTTCTTCCACATCCAGGATCTCCACCTCCATCCATCTCTCCTCTCTGCTCTTCCAGTATCCACGCTTAAAGACTTTTTGACCGATCCACTCCATCCCATGAAGGCACCAGTCTTTGGAGAGAGGTGGGGCACAACCACTCGTCAGCATTGATCACCCCTCATGGCCAGCAGTTGGGATGACTAATCCCTGTGCAGTAAAGATGTCGTGGGGGGTGGTGGCAAAAAACTGTGCAAGATCATGCCAAGGTATGGTATGGCTGAGATCTAAGGTCGAACAAGCAAAAGGTGAGGCCTTCTGCATTGGATTGTGGAGAATGAATGAGAGCATCAAAAATGCAAATTCCAATGCCAGTTTGAATGACACTGGCAACTCTGTAGGTGTGTTTGCGTCCGATAGAACTGGAGATGCTTGTGAGGCGCCTTCATCATCCACGTCCATCTGTTTCTCTTTTCTGTCTTTGTCGCGGAATGCGGGCACAACTTGACACTTCTTGGCAACTTTTACAGCTGGACCACCTGTGCCTGCCATCATAATCCACTCGTGTTCCTTGGCTCCCTTGATTTCGATGTGCTCAATGAAGTGAGCAAGGGTTGGCAAAAAGTTGTCAAGTTGGATGTTAGTGAATAGCATGCTGTGTAGAAGGACGAAGAATTCAGGTGCGGCAGTTGACGATCAGATGGGGAGAGTTGACTCACAAGAGGTTGAGGAGTTTGTGGAATGCATGCATCCAGAGATGAATGATGATATTGTACTTGGTTTGGATTACCTGAAGGGAAGCTGGAATGCTCAGTGCGACAGAGATCTCCATCAGATTATGTATTATATCAGCAAGTCTGCACACATTCAATCAATGATATCATGATGAAAACCGGAGAGCAACTTGCCGTTAATGGTCTGAGATCAGCTTTGTCCATTTCACGCAAGATTGCCAAGAGCCTTGAGCCAGCCTGATTGGTGTGACAATCATATTGGCACTAGGCATGTATACCTGCATAAGCCTTCAATAGGTGGACCAAAGTTATCCCTCATATTATTCACTACTCCCCTATCAGCAGTCTTCACTTGTCTCAGCCATAACCCTTGTCCGACGCTTATTCCGCACTTTCCTGCACTTTCCTGCACTATGCGCGCACATTCCTGCACTATGCGCGCACATTCCTGCACTATGCGCGCACATTCCTGCACTATGCGCGCACATTCCTGCACTATGCGCGCACATTCCTGCACTATGCGCGCACATTCCTGCACTATGCGCGCACATTCCTGCAGCACTATTCATGCTCCCGCGACTTATCCGACGCTATTCCCACGCTTATAGCACTATCAGAACTACCAGCAATGTGTCTATAGGAGCATTAGTGCATGTCCGCTCTATCTAGCGCTTGTTCCCACGCTTAGCGCTTATCCAGCGCGCTGTTCTCATGCTCTAGGATCCACCCAAAACATCGGAATCCATCCATTGTCTATCCTACCTCATTGGTATGTAATTTACCTTGCCTCGAGTTGTAACAAGTGCTACAGTCTTATTACATGTATATCCTATCCCTTCCGAGTCTAAGATAGTATAGTTTACTAGTATAAGAAGCCTATGGTAATTACTTCAACATTATTTCCCCTTTGACTGTAATTCCTTCTCCTTAGGTTTTACTTAGAAGTAGTCACCTTTAGCTGCGCTCTATAGCCCCCTATTGGTTTCCCTATTCCTGCACTCTTTACCTTGACTTTCCCTTACCCTTGCAATCAATACCCTTGACCTCACTCACTATCCACTACACTCTTTAGACTCCCTATCTATAGTGATGCATTACCACTCCACTACCGACCTATTAGCGATCTGATAGCGACCATCTACCGACACGCACTTCCGCCTTTCTCACGCCATAGCGCTCTATAGCTGCGACATACTTTCCTGTGCACTAGCACAGTATCTTGTGATGCGCTTTCCCGCACATTAGCGCTATTTTCAGGTCTTTCTATCTTAAGTTGTCCTTAGTAGCTTTTCCCTCAGGTCGAACGTTCTTGCTTATTGTTTGCAAGTATAGCAGCATAGGCAGAGCATTAGACATATACTGGCTGAGTACCTTAACAAGTGCCTAGTCAGGTTGTGTTTTTCACATGGAACAAATGCAAAGACAGCTCCTCTAGAAGGCCGGTGTAGAAGGTGTAGGCCTAATATATAAAACCTTGGATGTGTTCAAGAGCAAGGGTGAGTGTTAAGACCATGCTCAAGTAGTATCGGATCCAAAGGGCTTCGGCCTCAGCTCGTGCGCTGTGCCCCTTTCCCGAGTCTTGCCCCTTATTTCAGAGTACTATAGTATCGCGTATATTGAGATGGATAAGTCTCGTAACGGATCCGTTATGGCTTCCAGATATTGAACATATATAGTAACGGCTAATCTGGATCGGATCGAACTAGAAACTAACGGGCGAGGACTGTCCGAAGACAGAGACGGATATATAGACTATAGGAATCAATCCTAAGTCTCGGAGTAGACAAGAGTATCGTACTCAAGTCCGGACGGATAACGGAGGGACTCAGAGTCCAGACAGAATGAGTGCAATCTAAGATTATATTCGAACTGATCTACTACAGCGCATGTACAAGGGTTTATATACTATGGATAACTAAGGGAATGATCAATAAGCAAAGGTGCGAGGCTATGTACGAAGTATAAGCAAAGTATGTGTACAGCATATTGGTATGTCGGATGGATAACATATCATAACTGGGAATGAAGTCTAAGCTAAAGCGGATCAGTAAGTGTAGCGGATCAGTAAGCATAACGGAAGTAAAGGACAACTGGTATACCGGTGTACAGGAATGCTGAAAGGAGATGAACGATAGTTAGAGTTATATGAACAGGACATGAAACAAGGATTAGATCGGATCTTCGGATCTGTACCCGGGAATATGGTATATGACAGCAAGAAAAATGAGGCACACCTAAGGCCTCCAGGAGTTTGTGGAATGCGTGGGTCCAGATATGAATGATGATATTGTACTTGGTTGGGATTACCCGGAGGGAAGCTGGAATGCTCGGTGTGAGGGAGATCTCCATCAGATCATGCATCATATCAGCAAGTCTGTAATACCCATTCAATCAATGATATGATGAAAAACTGGAGAATGACTTGCCATTTATGGTCTGAGATCAGCTTTGTCCATTTTTGCTGCTGGAGGTCTTTGTTGCCAACTTTGTGTCCTCGTCTGAATCCTTGGAGAATGACATGATCTTCATCTACGAAATCATCAGGGTCCTCATTTAGTATCTTTGTTTCTAGGGTGGATATGCTGTGGTACAGCCCTTGAAGCTGAACCTGATTGCGGAGGCTGGTTTGCACAGGGTGCCATAGTAATTGAGGTAGGGGTCCAGGGAGCTGCACTACTAGTATAATCAGTGTTCTGTGACATATTGATGAAAGTCAATAGCACATACCTTACAATCTGGTAATGAAATATCTGGCAGGAGTAAAAGGATTAGTCAGATTAAGTTGAAGTTGAGAACTAAAGGTGTCCATGATGGCAGCCAATGAAGCAAAAAGGTTCTCAATAAGACAAATGATCAAATGTGCACAATGTGCCCTGCCTCCAGATTCATCATCTTTATGCAAAGAAACATGTCAGTATCTGCAGTATCAACTCCAAAATAATCAGAAGGTCAATCCAGTACCAGAAGGGCCCCACCTATGAATGATCTAACAGGAAAAAACTGTGCCTGTGCTTGTGGTCTTGCATGAACTCTGAAAAGGTTGAGATCCTTTTTCCTTTCGAGTGCGCACACCAGTAGGGACGTCAAAAGGGTGAACAAGGGCCAGGGGAAATGTTGTTATTCCCAACCAGACATTCAAAACAGAAGACCAGCCGGCAAGAATGACTTTATTCTCTGTCAGCTGAATGAAGACACAGTCAAAGTGTGGTGAACCAAAGAAACGGGGGTTGGAACAAAGATAGTCTGTATGTTGACACCAATCAACCATCGATTCATAGTTGATGCGAATAAAGCAGTGCTCTGTAATCTGTGCGTAGTATGTCAGCACAGCAAAAAACAAACTGAGGTAAACATACCTCATCAGTTCCTTGGAGATGAATATGTTTGCCTTTAGGCAACGGTATGCTCAATGAGGGTAAAAGAACATTGAGAAAATTATCAAGCTTGACACGGAAATTACTGAAGGCTTGGTCTGCTTGATGAGCCATCTGAATCGCATCAAAGGTCAGTGAATGTTGCTTCGATCCAAGTTTCACATGAAAGGAGTTGCTCGTTGAGATAGGGCGCTCAATGACAGTGGCGAGGAAGTCTTCTTCTCCCAATTGGTGTTGATGATTGTCAAATTTGAATAAGTGGCAGCATATATGATCTGCAGCCACCTGCCACATATTAATATGGAGGATCTGTCAATGTTGAATCAAGTTGCAGTATTAAAATAGATCATTTTCTTAAAATTGAAATGCACCTGTTCTGCTACGTCACAAAAGTTCATGCACAGCAAATACGAGTCCTTTAATGAGCCATGCATCTTCTCGTTCAGCTTGGTATTGTAGTTTTGTGTTTCTCCTTTTGCCTCGACATCGTCAAAAATGTGTGAGCCCATATGCAACTTCAGAAAATTCCAGTTCTTGTCACTCTCGACCGTTTTGTTGATGTATTGCTAGTAGGAATTAGTTACCTGTTGAAAGCAGTAAATAGTATATGAGACATACCCGCAAAAGAGCCACAAATGCAAGGTGTGTGTATCGGCCACTGCCAATAGTCTCTGTCATGTGAACTTCGAGTGAGCCTAGCACAAACTACTAATAGCGATCCTAACATTGCGAAAGTCAAACTTAAGAGGAAGTCCTTAGCAATGCGCACTTAAAGCAAGGCAAGTGACATGCAATCAGAGAGATTGGCAAGAGTGGAATCAATTGCACAAAGACTGAGATATAGCGACTAAGGTGACTCCAACACACCAGCAAAGGTCCGGGGAAGGGAAGTAAAGTACTGTATGTGTGACGGGTCATTTTATCATACTGCATAAGAGTTCAGGAATGTGTAGGCGAGAATAGTAGCAACACAGGTGAGAGCACAATGTTCCTACAGGTAATAAGACATGTAGCACTGTGGAACATGAGGATACATGTAATAAGACCTGCAACTGATCAGTAGTGATAAGTAAGGACTAATAACGCACCAGCGGAGGTAGGGTGGACATAGGCAGGACATGGGAGGACAAGATACCTAGGCGTCAGACCGGGCAGCGTGCTATGGGAGAAAAGTGGCAAAGTGGATAGCTTGGGAATTTTAGCGCTGGGGACTGGTGTGCAGCTCCTTTCCCCTAGGCAAGGCAAAATATGCCTATGACACTCATATGCGCCTAGCGCTGGTATTATTATCACAATGGCATTGGAACTTGAGCCCACCAGAGAAGTAGAAATTGGCTGTGGGCATAATGGGGGCACTGTTGGTAATGGAAACAGAGAAGTTGGTTCGGTTACATGAGGGAATAATGTGGATGTATTAGAGGATGATGCCAGCATTGAAGTATCATGTGGGATATTTTCGAAGGCACCATCAATGCTGTTGATGTCTTTAGATAACTCAGGCTCTAGTGTCAGTTGTCAACTTGCACCCCAGATACTTCCTTCTTCTTTTGCTGCTGCAAACCGCTATCAAAGCATGAGTCAGACAACCATCTCAATTTTTGTTCATACAGATCAGACTTATGAAACATGCACTTGACAAACTCTTTCCATGGCTGCATGATCCCTGAGTTAAACTCAGGATACACTTGGTTGAACTGATTCCCAACTTCAGTAACACTAACATGAAAACTCTGGATATCGATCTCATCTCCTATAACTGGTGTTGGGCCACCCATAAGCACTATGAAAACATAACTGGTGAGTCTCTGAAGCTCATTGAAAAACTCTGTGAGGGCGCCAGGGAGCCTGTCAATGTATCTATAGGCGCAAGTTATAGGTGAGCACTGGTATTCATGCTGATATGTAGTTTCAACTGACATTTGATGATCAACTATCCCTGCACCCTTCACCTCCTCTAACTCTCACTTCTTCTTTTGCCTGGCTTCTTCAATGAACTCCGCTACCTGTTGTTTGACATCATTGTATGCTGCATGATACAGCAAGTTGGCTTGTTTTCTCATAACCATTATCTTAGATGGGATCTTAACATCTGTTTTCTCAGCTGCAGCCTTTGCCTCTACTTCGGCCTTTGCTGTCTCGAAAGCAAGATCAAGAGTCGGTTTGATCATGTCGTCAAAAAACAGCTTTGAGAATGCCTCTGTTGCCTGTGGGCCATGAACAGGTTTTGTGTTGCTCGATATCTGTGCAACCATGCTCTTTCTACTGGTTATGGGTGTCATTAGGGATGTGCTTTCTGTGGTGATGTCTGCGGTCATCATTCTATTATTGTGGTTTTTGTTGCGACAGTTGACTTTAGATGTCATAGCCCATGTCATTCTTGAATTTATTCATAATTTGCTAATGATGTGTTTCTAGTAAGGACATGTATTTGACCTAAGAATCACAGTTACGCACTTGTTGATGGTTCTCAACGGCCTTGCCAACCACAGTCTTTTGCTCAGCTGTCAAATCAACATCGAGAGGGACATCCTTATAGATGCAAAGCCATTCTGGGAATTTCACAAACCATTCTTCGAACACAGGCTCCCAGAATCTGATATATCTGCACTTTGCTTGACATGCTTGGTATCCAGCTGAGTGCGCCTGAAAGAAACTTTCTTCCTCAACAGTAGCCCACTTTGGTGGTGCCATCTATGATTTGTTGTAAGTAACATAACCATTATGGAAATAATTTAATAACACACACAGGTTTCATCTTAGGTGTGTCGATGGGCAAGTGAAATGAAAAAAGGAATGAATGCTAACTGAAGTTTATTTAGCCAGGAAGTAGTAGTCGTTTGGGGTTTGCATAGTGCACGGACCATCGAAGCATATTCAGGTAGTCAAATTCCTATCTATGTATGTAGTACAGTGCAGGGACCTGTATATCATTGATTTCATTGTCATTAAGATATCACAGTAGCATCTGAAGAGGCTTTGAGATTGGTGAGGGATGCCTTTTGTACAGTAGTAGAAATCAGCAGGTCAGCGGTAACTTTGCGCTGTCGAGACAATGGTTGTAATTATACGATTTCAGTCTGACTACCAACCAAGTTTCTAGCTTGTATGTATTGTCCATGTGCACAATCTGAATATATGTACAAGCTAACATTGCCCTCTTTCAAGGGCTTAACTGCATTGTGATATCACAGATCTGTATTTATATTGATAGCTAGCTAGGTACATAATGTTATTAGTTTCGGTCCAACTACTACTGAATATCTGACTCTATGGCATGCTCAAGAAGCCACTGCTTCTTTTCAACCTTTTATACCAACCACCACCACAGCCTCTCAAATTATGCCTCGTCCTCCTATTCATAAGACACTCGAAGCAAAACAACAAGCGAGTTGTGAAAAAAAACCAACGCCATTATGCAAAGTAAGTTTAACTACTTTGATTAATTGTGTCCAGTCCCTGAGTCAAGTCACATTGAAGAAACAGAGACAGGATCTTAACCCGGTGGAGAGAACTTTGTGTTGAAAAAGACATGAGGCCACCAGAGCTTGAGAAAGCCATTGCAAGAACCTTACATGGCCATGACTCAGAGGTGGCCATGACTCAGAGGAAGATGAAGATGAGCCAGAGCCATCAGGCGATTCCAGTGATGTCGAGTAGAACAATGATGACATACCGTATGTCATTTTATAAATAGCAAATGAAATGAACATAAAATTAAGAACCCTCAGATCAGATCTGCTGGAATGTCTGCTTCTATGAAATGGATCAAAGACAACATGTTGTCTTTGATTGATGAACCTTGCATGTTTACCGAGGCTCTCTTGTTTCAGTTTGTTGAGAGCATCACATATACTGATGACCGTGCGGACAATGGTTGTTGTTTTTTTCTTTTGGGAGGGGATAAAACCATTATCACAAATATGGCAGCCAAGGTCCAGGACTTACTCAATCACACCATCCCTGTTCAGGATGAGATCCATGAATTTTGTGGTTCCTTAGCAGTGGGCTGCTAACATGGTATATCATTATCTCAGCACCACACATGCATATTTGGAAGATATTGAGTACTTCTTCAATGTGGAGGGAATTTCACAGCTCTGCATTGCTCATTCTTTGGGGGAGTTGATGTATCAAAAGGGTCTTAGAGTTTGAGCCTTCACATCTAGTTTATGTTTGCTTGAATGTACATAGCTTGATTTCATTGCCGCATGCCGCACATGTGCTGACAAATCAATACATGTGTCATGTACAGTTCCATGTCTGTTGATACTGGCAGCAGAATGAAACATGGACGACCATCCAAAAAACCTCGACTATGTCAATACATAGAACACTTGAATGACAATTTGGAGTATCTTCACCATCAGTCTTTTGCCATTAGTGATAACAGCTCTCTGTCTTTATGAACAACTTTTATGGCATCCCAACCTGACATGGTGCAAGCAAGTCCTGAACACTCCAAACTATCATTCGATGTATGAGAAGAGACACTAGCAAGCGAGCCTGATGACCCTTCCTCTGAAAATGCGGACTCAATTCCAGAGTTGGTGAAAAAAAGAAAAAAACCAGTGTGTATACCAGAAGTGTGCCTTAGTTTTCAAGCTAATGTTGGACAGAATGTTCCCTTACTTCAGTGGATACCAGAACACTCCTCATACCTAGACGAGATGATACGTCTAGAGGGCCATGGTGATGAAATCCCTCAAGGAACATGTAGTTGCAAGGGCAAAGAACCATTACTTTACCACTGCCAGGATTGCTTTGTAGTGGAAATGGTGTGCCGTGCATGTGTTCTTCAATGGCATGTGCATAATCCACTCCATAGAGTTGAGGTACATTCATCAAGCATTAGTCTGAGCTGCTGGACTTGGAAACTCACTTGCCCTTAGGAGTGGTGCAGCACATTCTTTGTGCGGGTCTCTCTGAAGCTGCTTGGCTTGTGTATCCAGCTAACCCGGGAGAGACATGCTATAATCCTGAACCTGCCACTAGTGATGATTTTGTTGTCGTAGACGTCCACGGTATCCATGAAATTGGCCTTGACTTTTGCGGTTGTGAAACGGCCCAAATCCATTACAAACATCTTATTCAGGCTCGTTGGTTTCCAGCTACTACATTGAATCCTAAAACTGCCACCACATTCACACTCATGGAGTTCTTCCACCTCCTCACATTTGAATCAAAGGTATCAGCATACGAATTTTACCACAGTATCACTAGACGGACAGATAACACCAGCACCACACCAATTAGGGTACGTCTGCATTAATATTAGCCAATTTTCTGCTCACTGCTATTTCAGGATCGTTATTCAGCTTTTATGTGAATGGTTTGTCAATGGCGCCACCTCAAGATGCTCAAGCGAGCAGGAAGAGGCCATGATCCCAGCAGCATGGATGCAACTTCCACTGGTGAATGTGCCGTACTCTGTTCAGCATGCCCTCACCCTGGAAAGAATTTACCTGAGGGCTGGGAGGATGCATCACATGATATCAGGTATGTTTGGAGGCACATTTATTGCTGGGCCTTTGCTAATAATATTCATTAGATGGAAGTATGCTCTTTCCTTGCCATTGATGCAAATTTTCAGCTTAAGTGGAAACCTGTCTTGAGTGATAATGTTGATCCGAGTCTCAATGCCAGCTCATGCTACTTTTGTCAAAGAGACCGCTTACAAACAATATCTAAGCAAGTGTGGTTGTGAGCCACAGGAGGTTATAGTAATATTTCACCATTGCGCACACTCAGGCTTAATCTGTTCTGTTCCTATCACAGAAAAGCATGTGTGTCAGTCATAATGCCATGAAACATGGCTGACACAAAATCATCGAGGGGGCTTGCAGCCACAGGCGTTGGGACTGTGGACTGTGCGAGGCATGATATGAAGCTTCCTAATGGAGTTGGCAATTTGCAAAAAGGCGAAAGGTATGTTTTTTCAATATTTCTTGAGCCTCATAGAGCTAACCCTAGCACTAGATATCTCAATATGGACTATCTGGTCTTTTCAGTGATGGTCGGGTTTGCTGTAGTGGTATTCAATCTATCATATGACATCACCTGCCAGTGGCATAAGAAACTATGGCCTCGCATGGCATAAATGCCACCCCCAACTGTGCCTCAACTGCAATGACAAGATCATTCATTTTTTTTGTACCCAAGTTCATCTTAACACTTACATTCAATCATGTCAAACCAGCATTCTCGTTCCACTTTTGGAAGAATGTTGGATGTACAGACGGACAAGCACCTGAGAGAGGGTGGGCAAACATCATCATGTGGTATGGAGTACCAAAGAAATGGGGCCAGGAATGCGCCATGATACTTTAGATGATCATTTTTCGGACTGGAATTGGAAAAAGTCACCATGCTCAGTAGGTTTCTTACTGGACTGTTTCATTTGCAATCTCACATATTTGCAGGTCAAAGCATGCTTTGCAAAGTCAAAGAAGCCTCAAGAAGAGCTCAACAAACTTCAGTGATCGATTCCAGCATCATCACTCTCTGTGTGGAAGTTGGAAATTGAGGCATGGGGAGGAGGATAGTATGCAGCCCAACCCATTCGAGAGCAGGATCATTAGTAAGTTGTTTTCTCTACTCGTTTGTCCAAAACTGACATTTGACAGCTATGACTCAAGCTGCTGTACAATGCCAGCTGGCCAAGATGGAGGCTGCAGACTTACAAGCTGGTGTGGATGTTTCATTGCATGCCGATGTGGTTAAAGAAATAGTAGTCAGCTAGCTATACCAACAAACCTACTAAATCCTAATGGGTGCGAGTGCAGTATGTTGACCCAAGGGACTGCTATTGAAGCACTTCCTTCTAATAGTGCGAGGGAAGAGAAGGGAAGGAGTTAAGATCTAGACCTGAGATGTTCTGACCGACCGAAGGTCCGAGGTCCAAGGATGTCCGATGCGACACAGGATACCAACAGTACACCTGATGCGAGACACCAATGAGGAATGCCAATGCAAGATACCGATGATGAACACCAATGCAAGATACCGATAATGAACACCAATGCAAGATACCGATTAATGAACACCAATGCAAGATACCTGATATGAGTAGAGGAGTCCAATGCCGATGGGAGCAGCAAGGTAAGGCTAGGCCAAGGTAAGGAGAGTCTAGGTATAAATAGGTATGACAAGGTATGACTAGGTATAGGTTGCCAAGGCAAGACTACCGGTAGTGGCCCGGATCTCACAAAGGCCTAGGTATAGAAACCTTAGATAGTGTGCACTTAGAGCGGTCAAGGCACATCCGATGATAAGGAGCAAGGGGATCAATTGCACAATCAAAGACTAAACTAAGGTGACTCCTACAATGGTAGCAGGTATATCCAGAGAAGGGAAGTAAGAGACGGTGTCCTCTTACTTAAGGGTCTTATGTACGCCACTTATATAGTGACAACACAACTATATAGGATAAGACTTATTGCCAGTCCTTAAGTACACGGTCTACAACTTTTCTAGTTTTTGTGGTAGATAACATGTGAGTTCTTGGGAGGATTTATTTTCAATATACCCTTCTTTCCTTGTTCCTTGATTAGTTTAAAACAATTTGATTCTGTACACTGAGTCTACGGTATGATTTGTGTCTGAGAGTTAGCGTGCTCGTGTAGCATGTAGCGTGAAATGTGTAGCGTGAATTGTGTCTCCCTTCCTGTAAAAGAGAGAGGAAAATAGTATGGGTTAAACTTAGTTAGAATAGCTGATAGATTATATAATTATCCCCTGTAAGGTAGTATATAATTGAATAAATGTTTCTTAGTCTTACTTTGAGGCTAATGATTTGCCTGTACTTTGGTTCTTACTTAATCTCACACTGTTTGAGATGAGTGAAGGTGGGAAGTGCTCCATTTATTACATGGCAAAATTGGGCTCCTTATATACCTTTGGAGGCCCTGATTACAAAGCATGAATCATCACATGGATTGGTAAGAATGTGCTTACTAACAATGCCATTTGGTGTGTTGAGTCAGCCTGTTTACTAATTTACATTATAAATACAGTGTAGTTTACAAAGCATGACGAATCATGGCATGAGTCATCACATGGATTGGTAAGGATGTGCTTACTAACAATGCCATTTGGTGTGCTGAATCAGCCTTCTTACTAAGTAGCTTATAAATACAGTTAGAAATCTTACAAAGCATGACAAATCATGACAAAACATGATGAGTCAAGCTCAATCTTTACAAATCATGATATCTACCAGTCACATGACATGCTTACAAACATGCTTGGTGGCTGAAAAGAAAGTCTGTTGGCTGAATATGCCTGAGGAAAATAGAAAGAGATGGAATGTCATAGAACAAAATAGAAATACATGGAAAAATGGAAGTGAAGATTGAAAGTGAAAATACTAGCTAATAACTAAGGGGAAAATGATGGGGTAACTTGGTGATAGGATACAGTAGGGTCTATTATACCTTCCTTATCACACCTCTTGTGTATCTGTCATGGTATGAGTTTGCATACCATGCATGACAACGGTACAAAACTTGAGTCCTATTTATCTAACTACATGAATGTCCGGAATCACACAGGCAAGAGTAGTAGTGAAATGCAGGGTATTCGGGTCAATATGTAATAAGGCTTGCAAGTGCTGCAGCCATGGGAATACATGTAATAATGCCTGCAGTTCATTCAGTAACGGTAAAATAAGCTTAAATGCACCAATGGAGATAGGCGGACATGGGCAGGACATGGGAGGATTCAGTACTGACAGGACAGAACAGTCGGCCAAGGTGCGCGATGACCAAAACGGCAAGTTAGGGACGGTACAGGCAACCCTGGCTCCCTGCAAATGGCCAAGGCAATGGGTCTGTATTGGCCGAGTCAGACATAGTCTGCTGTGACATGGAAGGGTTGGGTGAGTCGAGGCTTTGCAAGGAAGTGATGTATGGATGTGATGTGGACCTCTAGGATGCTTGACCTCTATAGCAAAAAGGGGTTCTGCGAGGCTAGCCCGAGTTTGAACACCACACTGACATCTCACCAAGTCTTCTCATCACATCAGGCATTGACTTGCAGGATCAGCAGTAAGTATTACATATTGTTAGAACCTCCTCTCACAAAAAATAATACAGACGGTGTTTGGCTGCAGACATTTCTGCACTGGGTCAGCATGTGATCAACACACAGAAGACCAAGATATTCAATCAAAGCAATGCTCTACAATGCTGATTGGACATCTGGGCTCAAATACAAGTCCTTTACATGCCCGCAGTTGTTCCAATCCACGCTATGGAGGATGCTTGTCATTCTGAAGGCACCGCAGCACTCAAGCCAGAGACATTTCAACTCAGGCTACCATCCCAGCTGGCCCTGCACCTTCCTTGCAACCAACAACTTCATGAATGTGAATGGGAGCTCTGGTATGCTCAAGCCCATGACGCATTGAACAATGTTCGACAGCATATCTGTCTATTCACCCACCTCAATACATTCAGGATGGCGAATGTACGGGGTCAATGTGCCTCTACTTGTGCATGCACCACTCTTGATCTTGCAGTTGAGAAGAAGCATGTGAGCAAGGCTAAATATGATGCTGCCCAGGATGCACTTACTGCCCTCGCTCCCTTGCTCGAAAATTCAGCTGGACCGATGTAGAGACTCGCATTTCTGCAGGTGCAGATTGGGCTATATTACGCATTTCATGACTCATGACAATTGGCCTTCAATGCACACCTTGCGCCATCATCAGTATGCAACTTCTACTATGTCTCTGGTCATTCCGCATATCACGCACAGCTCTCCCGCGAAATGCGCCATAGGTGCGATACATTCCCACACAATGTGCAGCATTCCCACTTGCACGCCTTGCATGCTTTCTCACGCTTAAGTGCCCTGCATTGTGCAGCATCCAGGAGCATCCATCCATCGTCCAACCAGTCCCTTGGTATGTTCCTTTTCATTATCTGACCATATTTTGCATATTACACTTCCTATTTTGTTATGGACCCTTACTTTACATCATTTACATACTTAGAGTGCTCCCTATTTGGCTCCGAGCCCTGAGAAAGCACTTAGGTAGAACTTACATACTCTCATGTTCATTTTACACCTTAGCTTCCTACCACTCAGTATCTTTCTACCACCATGTACTTGGCAGTTAGTTCCATGCAATGCATGTATCCATCATTGTCTTGAGGCCCTAGCATCAGTCTATAGCTAGTGGCACTATCAGTATCTGTCTAGATCCGCGCTTTTCCTCTTATCAGTCTCAGTATATGTCTTCTACACTTGTGCACCGCTTGCACTACCTTCCCCCACTTTGCGCTCTTTCACACTTCACTTTCCCCCGTGCGCCTTCAGCACATTTCTCATGCTTTCACCATCATTCACCAGGGTTGATCAGCATCATTCTGTGGATCCTTGCTTTCCTTGCTTCCCCTTTAGGGTCGAACATTCTTGCATTCTGCAAGTATAGCAGCTAGTCAGAGCCAAGACTCACTTATACTGGTAGAGCACTTTATTCCATTCTGCGTCTGCCAGGTTGTGATCGCCACACCAATATCATGCGCCCTCTTGGATGGACTGACATGAGGCCCATGGGTGACTTCATCCAAGGATAATCCAAAGGTACTCGTGATATACCGTGAATATGGAAGACACCTGGAGTGCTGCAAGACAATGATGAGGGACTTCAAGATTGTATGTACCATGATATTTTTGAAAGTGCAGTGAAGCTGATGGATGGCTGGCAGGTCTTCGCATTGAGTGGTGCAAGGCAAGAGTGCAAGAGGCATGTTGGTCTGAAGAATTGCTGCTGTTGCTTGAAGAGATGCAGAGAGTACTGATGTTCTTAACTTGGCAGGGGACATGGTGGTCTGGACTAGCTTCGGCTCGTCATTTTGAGAGATTGGCTGACAGTGAAGGGCCCAGGGCATACACCAACCGACAATCTGCACTCCGTGAAGCTATGGCGGAAAAAATTCAGACAATGCTGGGCCATTGTCCCTGCTGTCATAGCTGCTGAGCTAGATGACAATGGCACACTGGACATAACTGATACCGGTAGCATGATGCTCACCATTGAAGGCCCTCCACCATTAACTGCAGAAGATTAGTTATTCTGTATTCATCATACTAGTATGCGGCAATAAATTGATGTATCAGTTATCTTGAGGCTTGAGTGTGATGTACCAGCTACTTAGTAGTATTAAATGTATCAGCTCTCTTGAATGTATCATATATTGGCAAATGTGATGTATCAAGTATCGAATGTATCAGCTCTCTCAAATGTATTGTGATGGCTCTCTTGAATGTATCATATATTGGCAAATGTGATGTATCGAGTATCGAATGTATCGGCTCTCTCAAATGTATCATGATGTATCAAGTATTGAATATATCAGAAATGATGCATCTGGCGCTGTTCAGTGCATGGTGAGTCAGTGCATTTTTGTACCCGATTTTTCGCGGTGCTACCAGCAATGATACATCTAAACTACAGCTACTGGTGTCACAACATAATATTCTTACTCCCCTTGGTTTTAATCACTGCTGCTACCATCCTAGACATACTCTCTATCAATTTCTGACACTTCTCCTTAGTGATCTCTTACTACACTACTGCAACTCTCTCCTATAGTTTAAATAACCCCTTTGGAGGATCTTGATAGGCAGAAAGGTGTTTTTGAGTAATTCCTACAGATGTTCAATGGGATTGAGGTATGGAGACTGTGGTGACCATGATAGAACATTGATATCATAGTCTTCAAACCATTTTTAGCCAGCTTTAAGGTATGCTTGAAGTCATTATCTTATTGGAAGATAATGTCTTCTTCATCAATTCTTGACTCCTGCATGCTTTTGAGTGGACACTCCTCTAGAATAAAGAATTACTGCTCTGTATGCATCCCTCCCTCCACTTCACAAAGAATCCCCACACCATTCCACACCATTCCATCCCTTCCATCATACAGTGGCTCAAAAAACTGTCCGCATGTTTTGACATTTTTCACTATCTATGATATTGTGTGAGAATGAACAAATTCCTCAAGGACATACTTATACCACATTGTAGTATGGCTTCAGGGCTTTTATTTGAGCCCTACACCGTGGGAATCGGCGGAGATATGGTGGAGATATAAGGCTTATAAAATGATGACTCATGTGGACAGTTTTTTGAGTGTATATTAAAACTATATAAATCATTATTTATGACACCATAAAAATCATGCCACTATTATATAAATTATAAAGTGGTGTCATTATGTTATTTTATGACTATATCTAACTATATAAACCAGAATATCTCATGTATCATAGTCATAATCACCATGAAAGCCATCTCCTCTGCTCAAAGAGATAATATCCTCTCTCTGTCTTATGCTGGCCTCTCTGCTCGCCAAATTTCCTCTAGAACTGGAATATGCAAGTCCACTGTGGCCAAGTTCATCAAAGAAAGCCACCCAGACAAGGAAAACTCTTGTGGAGGACGTCCATCCAAGCTTACCTCTACTGACAAAAGGGCTATTATCCAACATATCACTACAGGAAAGGCTGATAATGCTGTCCAAGCCACCCATTATATCAATTCCACCATCACTACCCCTGTCTCTTCACAAACTGTGAGGAATGTTCTCAAGGCAGCTCATCTCAAGGCAGTAACAAAGAAGAAAAAACCTCTTCTCTCCATCAAACATAGGCAGAGAAGACTAGCCTTTGCCTTAGCTCATCAACACTGGACTGTAGAGGACTGGAAGCATGTTATATGGTCAGATGAGACCAAAATCAATAGGATTGGGTCAGATGGGAAGGTGTATGTATGGAAAAAGAAGGGAGATGGCCTAACAGACAGAGAGGTTAATGGGACTGTCAAGTTTGGAGGAGGTTCTTTAATGGTATGGGGCTGTATGGGATGGAATGGTGTGGGAATGCTTGCTGAGGTTGAGGGGAAGATGAATGCTGAGCAGTATGTGGACATTTTAAATGACCACTTGCTGCCTAGCTTGGCAGAATCAGGGATTGATGAAGAAGATATCATTTTCCAACAGGATAATGATCCCAAGCACACATCCAGAAGAGCTAGGGAATGGTTTGAAGAACATAACATCAATGTTCTTGACTGGCCAGCACAGTCTCCTGATGTCAATGTTATTGAACATCTCTGGGGAACACTCAAGAAAAAGCTTCAAGCCTATGAAAACCCCCCTAAAGGAGTATGGGAGCTTTGGGAGAGAGTAGCAGTGGAATGGGGGAAGATCACAGCTGAGGATTGCCAGAAATTAATTGAGAGTATGCCTAGAAGGATAGAGGCAGTAATTAAAGCCAAGGGAGGTCATACAAAATACTAGAATACCTGGTTATTACTGTAAAATACTTGAGTCAAAAAACTGTCCGCATGAGTCACCATTTTGTGAGCCTTGTATCTCCACCATATCTCCACCGATTCCCACGGTGTAGGGCTCAAATGAAAGCCCTGAAGCCATACTACAATGTGGTATAAGCATGTTTTTGAGGCATTTGTTTGTTCTCACACAATATTATAGATAGTGAAAAATGCCAAAACATACGGACGGTTTTTTGAGCCACTGTACTTCCTTCTCCAAACTTTAGTGTACCCTTGACTTCTCTTTCTTCTAATGGTTCCCCTGCCCTTTTCCACATATATTCCTGGCCATCTCAACCCATTTTATTTATTTTTGTCTTAACTGACCAAATCACCTTCTTCCAGTCTTGCACGGTCCAAAGAGACATTTTCTTCTTGGTTACAGTCATAAGATTAGCTGCCTGAATGGTGTTTTTAACTGTTTGAGTGAAGATAGGAGTGGGGATAACAGAATTGATGAACTTGATGGCTTGGACAAGATTTGCAGCCTTGCTATAGAGAATTTGATGAACAATAACTCTTTTGTTCTGTGGAGTAAGCTTGAGAGGTCATTCCATTTTATAATTTTCCTTCTCTGAAAGGTTCTGCTTTATGACTGTAGCAATAGTAGACTTTACAAGATCAGTTTCAGAAGCAATTTGCCTAGTAAATATACAATAGTGGCAGAGAATAAGGATATTATTCTTTGATCAGAGGAGAGGGGCTTGATGATAATTATGTTAAGATTTATGATGTTATTGTTGAGTTCAGACAAATCGGGACAGGAGGACCGACACAAGTGACATCGGACTAGGTACGAGCGCAGGAAGTTGACACTGGCCGAATCTTTTTGTTTCACTATGATATTTCTATTCCTACTCCTCCCATTATCATAGAACATTTAAAAGGCTTACACCGTCATGTACGCATCTCAGTCGTTAATACGAGACTGAGATGTGAGTAGCTACATACCCCCGCGTACTTTACAAAACTAACCAGGCATCCAGATACATTCGTTTGTCTAGGTACTTGAATACAATGAGTTGTTGATACGAGACTGAGATATACATTCGTTTGTCTAGCTCCTACCATCTTGCGCGCTCGCCTCTACTCACTAGAGTTATATGGGTTTATATATTTAAAATCAGACCAAATTTTTATTATGGCACCACTTCCATTAATAATATTATGTGTGAATGGTCTGATTTTGTGATTTGAATATAAAGTCAAAAAAGTGTCCAAATAAGTCATGTGATTAGAATTGCCATATCTTGCCCATATGTGGTCTGATTCCCACGATTTATATCTCAGATTTTAGCCATGATGTAGGGCTTTCAGACATGTCCCTATAAATTTGTATTATACCCAGGTGCTGGCTTGCTATTATCCAATTACATGAAAATGCATTAACATTTGGACACTTTTTTGAGCCACTGTATGATCATTGATTATTGTATCTCGGGCAGGATGTTAATGTACTGCCACCAGTCACCCATGTTATGTACTCAGCAGAATTGATCAACACGAGCTAGCATCACAACCCCATACTTAATGTCAGCGCCACGGGTGTTTTTGTTGAAGGTGCAATTTGAAGCTCTGCTTGCGTGAGGCACATGAACTGAGATGACTTTGGCAGTATGGTACTGCACTGCTGCTGGTCGCCCATATTGTGCACTTAGTGGAACCGAGCAACACAAGATAGCATCACAACTGCATACTAAACATCAACGCCATGGGTGTTTTTGTCGAAGGTGCAATTTGAAGCTCTGCTTGCATGAGGCACACAGACTGAGATGACTTTGGCAGTATGGTACTGCACTGCTGCTGGTCGCCCATATTGTGCACTTAGCACAACCAAGCAACCCTAGCTACTGTCACAACCACATACCTAATGTCAACCCTAAGTATGTCGTTTACACAACTTGGTACTGCGTTGTGTGTACCCAGCACCCTGGGAGTGTAGCCAGAGTTGGGCCAACGCAGTCCGGCCATATAAATCCTTAACCAATACCAGCACTTGTTCAGAGATTGTGGAGGAAGTCAGAACATTCAAAGGTTACATACCATGATCAGGGCAGGGCAGAAATATGCACATTGCAGTATATGCCACTGGTCCTCAAATAGGCAGGTAATTGATTTGCAACTGACCGTCACAATTGTATCTTCGGCAATTTTTATCCCAGTAAGTCCAGGTATGTATGGCTTTCTCAGGCAGGGTACAATTCTGATAGATATTTTACATATTTTGGATCAGATAAAGCTTTCTAAGAATGTATCATTTTCGGGTCGGTTACCTGATGATAATACTACTATGTGCTACAGTAGTGAATATTTGCTACAGTTACTACAGGTTACTCCTGGCACCTCTTGTAGCTCTACATAGCTCTGACTTCGGCTACATAGAACTATAGAGTAACCTGGTTGCCTATATATCACTACAGTGGCTATGTTGTATTTCTACTACAGCACTCCATAATACTACTATGCACTACAGTAATTAATATTTGCTACAGTTACTACAGGGCTACATAGAACTATAGAGTAACCTGGTTGCCTACATAGCACTACTGTAGCTCCATAGCACTATGTAGCTGTCACAGGGACTCCCATGATTTTTGGTTTTTCCTGATGTGGTCTCCCACTACTAGTTCCAACGTTGCAACGTTGAGTACTGAGTCGCGGGGAGAGTGCAAGGAGTTTTGGCGGCTTCCTCGCAAGTCAGAGCTTCTCTTTGCGATTTCTTCCTTCACGAACCATCCGTTTTGTGTTTTAAACTAGCGCCAACCACAAGCAGGGCACTGACCACGTCGCTCCGCCCCTTCTCTTCACATCTTCGAACTTCCAGTAAGAGCTCTCTCTCCTCACGACATCGCCCAGTACATACTAGAAATTGTGACGCCTATTTTATTGCACAATTATATCGTGTCATTGAGCTCAATGCAAACAACGTGATACTCGACATCGCGGAATAAGTCAACAACAGTGTTTACTGTGTTTCCTGAGGATGAGCAACCAACTTCGTTCCAGACACCTGTCCCAATTTCATCCTTTCCAGTCCTCCAATGATACCTTCAAGCCCGTTCGGGAGAACCTCATACTTGTTCGGCTACATAGTAAATGTGAGACATAGAAACCGCAACAATGGTCGCAGAACAAACCTGTATAGTACCCTCTGAAAGCCACTTTTCGACTACAGCCCAGGAGCTGCTGCACAGCTCTTCATTTTGGGGGGCGTGTGGACCCGCGAAGGTCTGGATGACCTTGCGCCCCTTGCCTTCATCCTCCTTGACTGATGCAGGAAGGGTTAATACGAGGGTACCATCGTTTGCAAGTAATTCCCATCCAATAGACTGTGTTTCTGGCAATGAGATAGCGTCATAAACAATTCCGATAGGACTGTCAGTAATTTTGCTGATGGCGGCCTTCAGTTCTTCGCCGGAAAGGTTGCGATCAAAAAAGTGGGTTGCGCCGTACTTCCTGACAAGTTCTTCATTACTCGGAGAGGCTGTAGTAATGATAGGATAAAATCCTGACAGTCGAGCAAGTTGGATAGCTGCAAAACTGTCAGCATGCGGTCGAATAGGCGAGTCCCACTACGCTTACTGTATGAACCCACAGAAGAAGAACCGCCAAGGATGACAATGGGTTTCTTTGATTCGTGACCGCCGGCGCTTTTCGTCCAAGGAGGGGTTAACCCAGCTCCAAAATGATTTCCGTACAATCCCACCAGTGCAGTATCCAACCCCAGAGGAACAGTAGCTGCGCTATCGAAAGATTCACTTGAAGGAATCTGGAATGGGATGTAGATGACGATGTGCTTAATGAACCTTTTCATAACTTACCTTTGCTGTGCACCTCGCGTCGGTCAAGGTATACTGCTGAAACGCAGCAAAGTCGTTAGTGAAATCGCCATGCGCCAATCTGTAAACCGAGGTTGAGCCTATGCATTCAGGGCGAACCCAAGGAAAAGAATTATCTAACACTCTATCGCCTTTACGAAAATTGTCGACACCTTCCCCTAATTCCTCGACAATGCCAGCAATATCCGTGCCCAGAACGGCAGGGTAATCAGTCACGAAAAACCCTATGTCCTTGATCTTGTAGTCAACCGGGTTCAGCGCAGCAGATTGGATCTTGACCAGAAGCTGCCCAGCTCCGGGACTGGGGATGCTGCGTGAGCCAATCTCAAAGTTGCCCTGCTTTTTCGGAAGAACAAGAGCTTTCTGTTGGGGAGACATGCGAAAGAGATGTGGTGGATAGAGTCACGATGGTTGGGGGCCTTCCAACCTTGCTACCTATATATAATAAAGTGAAAGTTCTTGATGAGGACGAAAGCATCATGGATTATTCATGATTACGGCTGGCAAATGACGGGTGTTAGTAAGTACTTCCTGTAGCATCAGCTTAATAACAAGCTGTGCCCTGCGGAATAATGCCACATGCAATGCGCATGATATGCGACGCTAGAAATAGCAGGAGTCTCGCGTAGGTGTGTTACGGTCTCTTCGACGACACGTAGCACGCTGAAATCGGCAACAGCGGAATCGACGTGGCGTGTAACACAAATATTTGAAATAAAGATAGTACAAGGTGTTGTCACCCTCCTGTGGCCCAAAGTACATATTGTGCAGTCCGTATTGCAGCCTATGAAGTTCGTCTGCCACTAGCTCATCACCTGCAGACAACGGGTCTGACAACCCGGAGAGATCGATTTCGTCATATCCAGGATCCTGCCTCTGCAACGTCTGAAGCTTGAAGGTGGGTAGTTCAAATGAGGCAACAAAGATGTAATCCATTGTTTGATGTGGGAGTGGTATATCCGCAACTGTGTGCGGCCCTGCGTGTCACGGGCAAGGCAAGAACTTTGGTGAAGAGCGATGTATTAGTACAACTTGAAGTGGCTGACTAAGCTCTCGCCTGGGTGTGACGCTTAGTGGTCCCCCACTAGTTCCAACGTTGAGTACTGAGTCGCGGGGAGAGTGCAAGGAGTTTTGGCGGCTTCCTTGCAAATCGGAGCTTCTCTTTGCGATTTCTTCCTTCACGAACCATCCGTTTGCTGCTTTAAACTCGTGCCAACCACAAGCAGAGCACTGACCACGTCGCTCCGCCCCTTCTCTTCACATCTTCGAACTTCCAGTAAGAGCTCTCCTCGCGACATTGCCCAGTACATACTAGAAATTGTGACAGCTGTTGTATTGCACAATTATATCGTGTCATTGAGCTCAATGCAAACAACGTGATACTCGGCATCGCGGAATAAGTCGACAACCCTGTATTTACTGTGTTTCCTGAGGATGCGCAACCAACTTCGTTCCAGACACCTGTCCCAATTTCATCCTTTCCAGTCCTCCGATGATACCTTCAAGCCCGTTCGGGAGAACCTCATACTTGTTCGGCTACATAAAAGTGAGACATAGAACCACAACAATGGTCGCAGAACAAACCTGTATAGTACCCTCTGAAAGCCACTTTTCGACTACAGCCCAGGAGCTGCTGCACAGCTCTTCATTTTGGGGGTCATGTGGACCCGCGAAGGTCGAGATGACCTTGCGCCCCTTGCCTTCATCCTCCTTGACTGATGCAGGAAGGGTTAATACGAGGGTACCATCGTTTGCAAGTAATTCCCATGCAACGGACTGTGTTTCTGGCAACGAGATGGCATCATAAACAATTCCGATAGCGCTGTCAGTAATTTTGCTGATGGCGGCCTTCACTTCTTTGCCGGAAAGGTTGCGATCAAAAAAGTGGGTTGCG